>NC_053171.1:41062836-41087048 GCF_016835505.1 Polypterus senegalus | reverse complement strand
TATTCTAAGGCTACATAAAATACAATAGGGACAGTAGAGCAATATATATATTACTCTACCAAGATAAACAACCCCTATGAGAAGAACTTAGGATTAGTGGACTCTTTGCTAATAACTGCCAGACAGTGTTCAGAAGGCATTAAGAGGCTAACAGAATGTCAGGTTATATAGCGCCTTGATGTGTGGAGTACAAGTCCAAGGAGGTTCTGCTCAGCCTTTATAACACACTGGTGAGGCCTCATCTGGAGTACTGTGTGCAGTTTTGGTCTCAGGCTACAAAAGGATCATAGCAGCACTAGAGAAGGTCCAGAGAAGAGCGACTAGGCTGATTCCAGGTCTACAGGGGTTGAATTATGAGGAAAGATTAAAAGAGCTGAGCTTTTACAGTTTAAGCAAAAGAAGATGAAGAGGAAACATGATTGAAGTGTTTAAAATTGTGAAGGGAATTTGTCCAGTGGATCAAGACTGTTATTTTAAAATGAGTTCATCAAGAACACGGGGACACAGTTAGAACATTAGAACACTCTAGACGAGAACAGGCCATTCAGCCCAACAAAGCTCGACAGTCCTATCCACTTATTTCTTCCAAGAAAACATCAAGTCGGGTTTTGAAAGTCCCTAACGTCTTACTGTCTACCACACTACTTGGTAGCTTATTCCAAGTGTCTATTGTTCTCTGTATAAAGAAAAACTTCCTAATGTTTGTGCGAAATTTACCCTTAACAAGTTTCCAACTGTGTCCCCGTGTTCTTGATGAACTCATTTTAAAATAACAGTCTCGATCCACTGGACTAATTCCCTTCATAATTTTAAACACTTCAATCATGTCACCTCTTAATCTTTTGTATAAACTGTAAAGGCTCAGCTCTTTTAATCTTTCTTCATAATTCAACCCCTGTAGCCGTGGAATCAGCCTAGTCGCTCTTCTCTGGTGCTGCTATGTCCTTTTTGTAGCCTGGAGACCTAAACTGCACACAGTACTCAAGATGAGGCCTCACCAGTGCATTGAAAAGGTTGAGCAGAACCTCCTTGGACTTGTACTCCACACATCCTTCTTAATGGCTTCTGAACATTGTCTGGAAGTCAATAGCTTAGAGTCCACTATGACTCCTAAATCCTTCTCATAAGGTGTACTCGATTTTCAGACCGCCCATTGTGTATTTAAACCTAACATTTTTACTTCCTATGTGTAATACTTTACATTTACTGACATTAAATTTCATCTGCCACAAATCTGCCCAATTCTGTATGCTATCCAAGTCCTTCTGTAATGATATAACGGATTCCAAATTATCTGCTAATCCACCTATCTTGGTATCATCTGAAAACTTAACCAGCTTGTTACTTATATTCCTATCTAAATCATTTATATATATTAAACATAGCAGCAGCCCTAGCACTGACCCCTGTGGAACACCACTCTTAACATCAGCCAGTTCTGATGAGGTTCCTCGCACCATCACCCTCTGCTTCCTGTGTCTGAGCCAATTCTGCACCCATCTAAAAACATCACCCTGAACTCCCACTTCTTTTAATTTGATGCCCAGCCTCTCATGTGGCACCTTATCAAATGCTTTCTGAAAGTCAACATAAATAATAGCATAAGCTCCACTTTGATCGTATCCTTTTGTTGCAACCTCATAGAATTCCAACATGTTACTAAAACACAACCTCCCTCTTCTGAACCCATGCTGACTGTTCAGAATAACTCCTGTCCTTGTCATGTGTTGCTCAATCTTATCCTTAATAATTCCTTCCATTAATTTTCCTGTGATGCATGTTAAGCTTACTGGCCTATACTTGCTTGGATCTGCTCTGTCACCCTTTTTATATAATGGGATGATATTTGCCATTTTCCAGTCCTTCTGAATCTCTCCAGTGCACAGTGACTTCCTAAAAATATGTGTCAAGGGTTTATATATGTACTCACTAGCCTCCTTAAGAACACGAGGATAAATATTATCTGGTCCTGGTGATTTGTTTGATTTCATCTTATTTAATCTGAGCAGCACTTCTCCCTCTACAATTTCCAAATCCCTCAGTACCCCCTTAGTAACCGCGTTTACCTCTGGCAGGTTATCCACTTGCTCACTTGTAAACACCTCAGAAAAATGTAAGTTTAGGGCATCTGCTATTTCATTGTCTGTATCTTTTAATTCCCCTTTACTATTCCTGATGCATTTGACCTCCTCCTTGACTGTTTCTTTTACTACTAAAATACTGAAAGAATATCTTAGGGTCTTCTTTCGCCTTATCTGCTATATTCCTCTCCAACTGTCTTTTAGCCTCTCTGATATCCTTCTTAATGGTTGCCCTCATGTTCTCATATGCGCTACGATTCTCTTTGCAGTCATTAGTCTTATATACCTTATAAAGTATTTTTTTCCTTTGCAACTTCTTTTTTAAATCTTTAATAATCCACAATGGAGTTTTTTTTTAGTTTCCTATTAATTCCAAATTTAGGTATGTATCTGTCCTGCATTACATGTAAAACATTTTTAAACCTGTTCCACTGCTCCTCAACTGTCTCCACACTTAAAAGCTTATCCCAGTCTATCCTACTTAGACTTTGTCGCATCTGATCAAAATTAGCCCTACTAAAGTTCAACTTAATAATTTTAGTCTTTGCATCTGTACTCTTACAAAATACTGAGAATTGTGTTACATTATGGTCACTTGACCCTAGTGGTCCAATCACCTCTACACCCTCAATTCTATCCTGATTATTACAGAATACTAAATCCAGACAGGCTTCACCCCGTGTTGGGGCTTTAACATGCTGTGTTAAAAAACAGTCGCTGATTACTTCTAAAAACTCCTGCTCTTGTGCTCCTCCATCTGCAAGGTTATCCCAGTTAATATTTGGATAATTAAAGTCCCCCATGACTATAATATCTCCCTGTAAACTTGCCTTTTTGATATTACTAAAAAGATGTGTGTTGAAATTACTGTCTGAATTGGGTGATCTATAACACACTCCTAAAATAAGACCTGTTTTCCAAATATTTTCCAGGCGAAGCCACATGTCCTCACTAAGATGGGGCTCATCATCCAACTGAAGAGGTCTTACATTTAAACCCTGTTTGACATAAACAGCAACCCCACCTCATTTTCTGCTCTGTCTGCCCTTCCTAAAAAATGTGTATCCCTCTATGTTACACTCATCCCCATCTTTGTTATTTAGTCAGGTTTCTGTTATTGTTATAATATCATAATTATGCTCTGCTACATACAACTCCAACTCACTTACCTTATTTTTGATACTTCTAGCATTAAGGCAAGCTATTTTTAATGTGTTACTCCTTCTATATTTAAATGTTTGCTTAGAATTTACATTACTATGCATTTTTATTTCTACACTATTGTTTGTTCTTCCATGTATAGATCTAAACCTGGCCTGTCCTAAACACATTCCCTAATTTAAACAATCCTCGACTAGCCTACACATACGCCTCCCCAATACATTGGTGCCCCTCCGGTTCAGATGTAACCCGTCATGGCGGATCAGGTCCCATCTGTTCCAAAAGGAGTCCCAATGCCACATAAACCTATACCCTTCTACCCTGCACCAAGATTTGAGCCACGCGTTAAGCCTTCTAATCTCCTCAGTCTTACCTGGACTGGTGTGTGGCACAGGCAGAACTTCGGAGAAGACTACCTTGTCAGTTCTGCTCCTCAGCTTGGCACCTAACTCGGAAACTTCTTAAGGGAAAATTTCGCATAAACATTAGGAAGTTTTCTTTACAAAAAGAACGATAGACACTTGGAATCAGCACCAAGTAGTGCGTAAGGCGTTAGGGACTTTCAAAACTCGACTTGATGTTTTTTTGGAAGAAATAAGTGGATAGGACTGGCGAGCTGTGTTGGGTTGAATGGCCTGTTCTTGTCTAGATTGTTCTAATGTTCTAATGTTTTAGGGTGGAAGATAAGGAATATTGCTCCCTAAGGATCGTTCACACTTTTTTGTTTATCTGCATTTTTTCCACAGTGGCATAGCGCAGGTAACCGTCCGTCCACCAGTAAACTCAATTCTATTTATGCCTCTCATTCACATCACATACCATCGTGCACGTAACAGTATTTTTCTCCACAGGACAATTCACTATGCAGGAAGCAGCTTGCCACCGACTCCTCCCACCCCTTCTGCTGTTACCTAGCAACCGCTCTTGACTCTTTCTTTTTTTTTTTCTTTCAATGGATGTTTGGTGACGGGGTAAAGAATTCACCATTCAGTTAACTTCATACTCTGACTCTACAATGTCCAAAACACCAGGAAAAGTTGATGTTTGTATGGTTTCTGTATGTGTGCCTCTGTCTGTAGAAAATCAAAATTAATCTTCACATTATGAAATTACAGTTTCCTTCGGAAAATTATGGTTTTTTTTGCATTTGGTAGAACACCTCTGTGATTACATCCTAGCAAAGATACAAAAATTTCAAACAAGATATTCACCCCGGACGCCAAGACCTGTGTACAGCGATAACTTACAAAAGTTTAACTGTCTTATTCAAATAAGTTGCATCGTGTTTGTCTTGCTACAGTTTGGTCCACTGCTTATAGCCATGTCTTCAAAAACAGTTTGACCAATGTCCTATAATAATTTTGTAGAAATTGTACTGGGATTTTATGCTCTGCTCCATTTAGTCATGGGATCAGGCCTATTGATTTGCAAAACATTTGCTCGAGTCATTTTTGAGATACATACTAATTTATTTAAATATACATGCACACACAAGTGTGCTCACAAATGTCTCAAAGAATGGTATGAGTGAACTTCACTGACAGCTTGTTTGCCCCACCAGAACACACGCTGGATGATGAGGGAAAGAAATGAACACACGCAAATGTCACAATTGATCTGTAAGGCCGGCGTGCACACACCAGTTTATCTGTCTATGCTGCTGGTTTACTTCATTTTACTCCATGTGTTTAGTTTCATATTGAATGTTATTTAAGTTATTTGATTTGATTGTATTTCTTTTCATTTTACCCACATTTATTTGTGTACATAATAAATATTATATGTTAATTGCATATTATTGTACAGTACAATTGGTTTAATCATATAGTCAAATCTTGGGTTGAGTGATGTCCTGCTTTAAAGTGTATGGACCATTTCAAAATGATTTTTTTTCTAGGTAAAGTGTTCTTCTCCACTGAGTGCTAGCACTGTAATATGTTCACAAATAGACTAATTCTATAATAAATACACATAAAGAACTAGGCACTGTCTGTCCATTAATTAACTGTTGAACTCAGGGCAGTTAAAAAGATGGAGAAGAAACCAAAACTCCAGTCAGCAGCATCAGTGGGAAAAATAAACATCTGGGAGGTCTGTAGTCAATTATAACAGAGAGAGTAGAGAAGCAAAGTCAGACCCAGTCCTGGCGACCTCAACCAACTGGCATCCCTTCCCGTCCATGGATTCTACAGGAGGGTCTGTACTGGCCATCTAATTGTGTATTCCTGCAGATGAGGGTCCACATGCTGTGTTTCATTTTTAAGATTGTGACGTTGTAGGACATCCTACCAGAATAACCCAACGTGTGCCTAATGGCCCAACTAAATGTCTAAATGTGACAGGAAATGAGGTGTGGTGATTGTTTTCACTACAGAGATTTATTTAAATACTAAATGACAGGCAGGCGCATGTAGAATTATTGCAGATCGGAAATATAAAAAACCTTTCTTTTTGGGTCAATAGCATGAAATTCTCTGGAAATGAAATGTTCTTTACTTTGCAAATTTTTGTAGCAAGGTGAAACACTAAGTTTCAGTGCAGATTCAATTTTGTGCAAATCATTTTGCTGGTCACTACTAGTGTATACTAAAACGATGAGGGATAAATATTAAAGTGGCATGACTTTTTTTGAACTTGTGCAGTCGATTCCATACTTGTTTTTTAGTCATAATGTTGTTTTGACTGTTATTTATTATCATCATGTCTATAATGTTATTGTTGTCAGTTGCTGGTTAAGTTGCTGCCATGTATCCCAATGCTGTTGGCATGTGTGACATTTAGTTTGCCGTGACTATAAAGATAATTGTACACATATGCTGTTATTCGGTCTTTGGATGGAGGAAGCACCCAAACTCTACATGAAGTTCTGGTTAGGGATTTTCTTTTTTATACTTTTCTCTTCTGTTTGAAGACTTGAATTTGGTTTCCTCTTGGTCTTGATGGAGAATATTCTGATTTCCCAGTATTTGCCCGTTGCCCGCTTTAGACTACAATTCTGCTTTCATCCATTTAAATTCTTTCCTTCTCCTCTCAGATTAGTGAGCACTTAATGAATGTCATACCACAATCCCGTCCAGGCTGATGAAGTGTGCGATGGTGACCTTGGCTGTCCAGCTCATATACGTCTATTTTCTGCTCTTGCAATGAATAAGTAACACCGCCCTGCATTGGTCTTTTATTGGAAGGGCACTATATAAACACTGACTACATTGTGACGTTTTGTTATTGCCATTCTGTTAAACCCTGAACCTCACTGGCATCACAGAAAACATTTTAGTAACACCTGGTTCTTTTGTGGACCCACTGAGCACATTTGAAAGCAGATTATCAGTACTTATCAAAATATTTCATCGGTTGATTTTTTTCCAGCCCCTGGCCCTCTTTCTTCATTCACTATCCCAAATAGCAGTGGAAAGCGAGTTTGGTCGCAGGTTGACAGATCTGATTCAGCGTCCTGTCAGCGGGGCCAGTGCAGGCCGACTCCTGTAGGGTGTCACATTTCAAGGCCCAACACTGCCAGCCTCTGTCCTGACCGGGGCTTACTTTGAATGTCGCTTTTGATTGAAGACCAGAGGCCTGTCATCGAGCATCCTGCTTCAGAAAAACACCTGGCAGGTAACAGGAAGCACGTGCCAGTAAAAGAACAAAGGAGCATTGAGCAAAGTAAATATATAAATTAGTTAAAATATTCTGTTTTTCCTTTAAAGAAAGATGGCAATAAAATCTTAAATAAAGGAAACAAAACACAACACAACCTGTTAAATTGTGATCTGTAGGTGCTGGCTTTCTTGGGACACATTTTATATGCAGCGAGTGTTTTAGGATGAAAGGCGATGGATGCTGGACATTAGTGTACAAAGATTCCAGCAATTAGAAAAGGTAAGATTCATGCCAACAGGTGAAGACAATGGGTGCTTCCCCAAATGGGCAGCAGTATTTGTCTGTCTGTACTATTATGCTCAAACAAGAGACGCTTTCAGACTCCAACCCCTCGTTCTCGTGCTTTAGGATCCTCCTAATTTGGGTACTGGCAATTCATCCTCCCCACCAGCAGAGGTTGCCACATTCCTGCCATGCCATTCAGTTACCTGATATGCTTAACCCAAACCCTGAGGACTTGCTCGTGGTAAAAGTGACACTCCATCAAAAGGGGGAAAACAGGGCTGTTGGGAGAGCTAAGGGTGCTGTAGTTGTCCCAGAAGGGAATTAGGATAAGTGATGCGCACATGAGACCCTGCTCTTCCAAAGACAGAGCAGACAGTGCAAAAGCGTCTTGAAGGTTGTGATCTGTTTATGGCCTCTAGAGTGCAATGGTCTCATGGACCAGCAGGCATTGTGACTTAATGACTCTAACATTTAATATACTTCTTTTTGACCTAGAGATAAATTGTGGGGATTAACCTGGATAGCCTGGTAGCATAGCGGGGCATTAAGCTCAGAGTAGGGGATGAGCTGGCTGAGTACGCATGGACAGAAGGCAAGAATGGACCAAGTTTCAAGTGTGGAGACAGGAGGCGAGTGATGTTGGGATAGTGGGAAAGCCATCCCACCAACAATCAGGCCTCATGGGGCTACAGATTTGGCTTTGTTACACTGCTATGTCTTTGATACTGTTTATTCTCCTTATGCGTATCCCTCCTTTGCGTGCTTAAATGAACTGGCCTCATTCTTTTAGAACATTAGAAACTTCTGATCAGAACAGTCACTCAGACCAACAAAGCTCGCTAGTCCTATCCACTTAATTCCTCCAATGTAGCATCAAGTTGTGTTTTGAAGGTTCCTAAAGTCCTGCTCTCCACCACACTACTATGAAGAAAAACTTCTTAACGTTTGTGTGAAATTTGTCCTTAACAAGCTCACTTTAAAGTAACTTTTTTAAACACTTTCATTACAGTCAGTCAGTCATTTTCCAACCTGCTATATCCTAACACAGGGTCACGGGGGGTCTGCTAGAACCAATCCCAGCCAACACAGGGTGCAAGGCAGGAACAAATCGGGCAGGGCACACGCACACACCCAGGGCCAATTTAGGATCGTCAATGCACCTAACCTGCATGTCTTTGGACTGTGGGAGGAAACCCATACAGACATGGGAGAACATGCAAACTCCACGCGGGAAGACCGGGAAACGAACCCAGCAGGCTACCACTGTGCCACCGTGCCACCCCACCTTCATTACATCACCTCTTAGTCTCTTCTTGCTTATACTGAAAAGATTCAACTCCTTTAATCCTAATCTTTAATAATTCCTCCCCTGCAGTTCTGCAGTCAGCCTAGTCGTTCTTCTCTGGACTTTAGAAAAACGCCTCCAATTTGTCAACCACTCCTTCTGTCCAGTGGTTAATGTGCAAAGAAGGCCGAGTATGAGTGTCCATTCATCTGCCCATTGATATCCTCCAAATATAGCAAAGTATCATTTATCTTTCACCTTTTCGTCAACGCTTAGTTTGAAAAGCACCTTTAATAGTCAAGCCCGAGAGGCCAGGGGCCCCAAAACCCACCCTGGACCCTTTAATCCTTTTCGTCTGAGTGCCTCCCACAGACTCCAGCACTCTACTGAACAACACCCCCGAGCTCAGTGGCCGATTACTTTTAAAAAAAGACAATCCTTCAAGGCAGTGGCCAAACCTGGAGCTTCTCAAGGCTGATGTCAGCTCCTGTGCACAAAATCTAATTAAATTAAATCAGGGACCCCTGGCAACCTTGACACCATAAACAGTTAGGAGAGAAGAAACAGGAGCGCCCCATCTGCCACCAGGTGACCCCAGTGCTGGGCATGGCATGCTCTGACCCATATCAGAATTCACACAAATAAGCAAACAAGAAACAGACAAAGAAAAGTTCCAGCGATCCCACCACCTGCAGACCCCTTGCTGACTGCTTTGAGGGCTGCAGGTGTCATGATACAGAAAAGGCAAACACAGCAGCAATCGTAGGTCTTATCTGCTCGCAGTCTCTTCCTGCACCGGAACAAGGGACAAAGGGCAGGGGTATCAGCAGAGCCGCCCTCCCCGACTCCTTTGGCAGTGCTGATGGAATTATCTCTCCTGCACCTTGTGAAGAGGAAGCCACTCCTGGCAGCTCTCAACGTGTCGGGGGAACTCGGAACTCCTGGGACAATTGCACCGTTTAGTCTGACTTTTCTTTTAATCCTACTGAGGACAGATGAGAGAGGCGCGAGACGGGGATAAAACAGGCAGATAAAGTGGCGGGGGGTTTGGGCGGCCAGAGCAACAACCAGTCAGGCTGTCATGGCCTTCTCTTTTACTAGTTTTAAGGTGCTGGCAGTGTGTGTCTTGGCATGTCCAGTCTGAGTGCAGCTTTTGACTGCTGTTGGTCTGACCCAAGTAAGATGTCCTTCCATTTTCAGACCAGCTCGTTTCGTTCTAGTGTCAGGTCGTGGAGCTTGTATCTCATTCTGAAATCACTCGGTGTAAAGTACAAAGTAGTATATGAACCCTGGAGGGTATACCAGTCACGCAAACACAGACATATTCACCAACTCCAGAGCTGAAAGACACACTTTGAACATTACACTAATGTGCTCCAGAAAATCCACATGGACATAAGGAGAACGTCAATGTGAGGTGTGAGACTATGTTGTGCATTCAGAGAAAGTAAACAAGAAAAGTTTTTAAAAAATCTGATCTACAGTTTTTATAAATCTAAGACAGCCAGTCATTTTAGTTTTTATTAGGAGACAGAAAGTATTCAAGCAAGGCACAAAAAATCCCTAATGGAGGTGCAGTGTCACAGAAACACCAACTTGAAGTGACTGACCCAGCAGGACACAAGCCTACAAGCTAAAAGAAAACGGTCAAACAGAAGGCCGTCCTTCATGTGATGTCTTTTATGCAACATCAGAAAAACTTTTGACATGCAGGCCATTTAGGGCAGTAAAGCTCACCAATCCTATCTACGTAATTCCTCCAAAACAACAGGAAGTCGAGCTTTGAATGGCTCCTAATGATGCAGGAATGATCTCCTGCTGACGTGGCTGTAGTATGTACTGTATTTACAGCCACAAGACTAACGTTTGGGTTTAGCTCTGTTGCAGGTGCCCCAGATGTGCCCGACTGGCAGCAGACCAACATTAAGACTAAGTGCGGTTACATTGTGTTTCTTAGAGTCGTGACAGGGGGGGCAAAGTTGTGTACTAACAGACGCCCTCGTGAGCAGGTTTAACATACACATCAGTCAGACTGTCACCACCATTGCCATTAAAAAATATGGACCCTATGTGTTATACTTATATTTGGACTAAAGTACAGCCTGATACTGATTCAGCTCTATTTAACTCAATGTCACAAAAAAGACAAGCGATGCATGAAAACATTTTTATTTTATATTTGTATAATATAAGAAATATAAAACAATGAATCAACATACATTTAATCATTAACCTTCAGTAAAAAGTCACAGAGTCAGTGTCTGTAAGAAATCCTGCAGCTGACCACTCCAAAAAGGTGCATTGAAAGATGCTGGCAGTTTCTTCCATGCAGTATTACGTTGTGGATTGTCCTCCAGAACTGATAAGAGATCTTCCACAGTCAGTATTATATAGCTTGTGCTCCATTGTGAAATCTATGCTGCGATGAGACCTTCTTCATGAATATTGACCCAGGAGTTTATATCCTATACTGCATAATGAGTGACACTGATCAACTCTTCTGTATTGTCTACCTAATTGGTAAAGGAGTTACAGCAAAACCAGATGACCCATTTTAGGTGTCACATCTAAACATCAAACAAGTCGGGTCTCTTAGAGATTTAAGCCAGCGGTCACTCATACATTAGATCGAGGGGCAGCGATATCATTTACAAGTTACCACCTACACGTGTTGCATGAATGGGCGCAAGGTAAAACTGAAAAATTTTTCCTGCATATGCCAAGGCTTCAGGGTGCACTGCCAGGTCACTCTGATAGGTAATAATAAATAATAATTCTTTTATATAATGTTTTTCTCACTACTCAAAGCACTTAGATCCATAGAGTCACAGAGACACAGTTATGCTTCAGATATGATTTTACTGGCGTTTGTCTTTTGTCGTCATTATTCATACACTTACATTAACAGCTACAAAATATCAGCGACACCCACTTGATCTCATGTAGCTTGATGATTGCAATTAGTTTTTAATAAATATACATTACACAAGGATGTGCTTTTTCAGTGTACCCTATTCCTATCAATCAATAGGAATTTGTAGCTGCAAGCCATTTATTGAGAGATGGAGAGGCACTAATTCGGGCACCCACGTTAATGGGCAATCAGGCGGCCAGCTGAGTAAACTAAGGAGGCGCATGAGGCCAAAACTAGACGAGTAGTAGATTAGTTAAACTTGGTTCTGCAGTTCACTGAGACAGCACTTGGACCTGAGGATCATCTCTTAGTAGTACTGTGCCAGTAGTCTGGTCTTCATCCACAGCTAGTTCAGTATTATCTTAGGTACACTGCAATGACCATATTGTCCACCACCCTACTCGTAACTTACTCCCGTGTCTGTAGTTCTCTGTGTGATGATCCCACATATTACAATATACAGCTTGTCCAGGCAGCATGGGGTGAAAGTTCTCCAATGCACTCCAGAGCAGTCGTTTATAAACCAGTAATTCTGGTGTGGAGTTTGGATGTTCTCCTCATGTTTCTGTGGGCTTTTCTCTGGCATCTTCCCACATAGAAGACAAGCCCATGTGATGGACTGCCATCGTCATGGACATTTATTGCTGATGAAATGGACCATTGCTCCCACTGTTAAAACTGAGGCCAGCTGGAACTTACAGTATGTCCTTGGAGCTGTGGGGTGCCAGTCAAACAGATCACATGGCCATTAACTCTTTAAGGGCTGAATATTTTTTCCAAAACAGTTTCTGAAAAGCAATGGTTTCACACAGAAATCAACACAAAACATCAGTTGCTGCAGGCTGCGGCTGCCAGTTTGACAAGAATGTGTGGTAGGCTTGCTGCCAAGCTGTCTTCATGTGGCTGAGGAGTTGCAATGTAGCTTCTACCTCTCATCATTGTTAAGTGGCCCTCCTCCCTGGCGAACATTGCTGTAGGCATATCAGCTACATGAACCCGTTCAACACTATGATTAGTTGGGGACCAGTCAACTGAAGCTGGAACCTCACATTTGTTTTTGATCACTTGTATCAAAATCGGAGTCCGACACGTCATAGTCCAGTTCAGCGATAATTGGCAAAATGTCATCCATGCAGTAGTTTTCTTTATGTATTCACTTTGATCTCTCGCTAGATGTCAGTCCCATTTTTGCTGTTGTTTGCGCCTTGCTACTCACACAAGCGCAGGAAATCTCAGTCAAACCAATGAAGCTAACTTTCCCTCTAGCAACAACAGTCCAGCTAAAACATCACGGTTGGTTTTGTCACAGTTTACAGTCAATTACCATCGTCAACTCCACCTCTTGACAAAGTTGACATCAGCCCTGAAAGAGTTAAAGAAGTGAGTTAGGCATACACAGTAACTGCAGACCTGCATGTTTAACTGTATTGTCAAAACTGTGTTTTCTATTTAAAACACATAGCATGAATTCAAACTTTGATATCTTTTCAAGATGTTATTAAATGAACACATGCTTTTATTTTTAGCTGCCTTGATTATTGTTGTGTACATCTATGAGGACTACTAAGAAAATACAAGAGTTAGCTGCACCTTCTTCACAAGGCAGCAGATAAAGTCCTAACGAATAAGAGAGAGTATGAACCGAGTGGCCACCTGTTCCTTAAGAAATACGTCAAAATTCTTATAATTGACTAAAGGGCTCTCAAGAAGCACACACATACCTGTATTTTATAATGAATGTCCCCTTTATTGTCACCAATCTGACAGAGGGCAGAAGTTATTAAGAAGGCTAACAGAATGTCAGGTTATATAGCGCCCTGATGTGTGGAGTACAAGTCCAAGGAGGTTATGATCAACCTTTATAATGCACTGGTGAGGCCTCGTCTGGAGTACTGGGTGCAGTTTTGGTCTCCAGGCTACTAAAAGGACATAGCAGCACTGGAGAAGGTCCAGAGAAAAAGCGACTAGGCTGATTCAGGGGCTACAGGGGTTGAATTATGAGGAAAGATTAAAAGAGCTGAGCCTTATACAAAAGAAGATTAAGAGGTGACTTGATTGAAGTGTTTAAAATTATGAAAGAAATTAGTCCAGTGGATCGAGACTGTGACTTTAAAATGAGTTCATCAAGAACAGGGACACAGTTTGGATACTTGTTAAGGGTAAATTTTGCACAATGTTTAGATTTTTTTCCACATACAAAGAGCCACAGACACTTGTAATAAATGACCGAGTAGTGTAGTAGTTAGTAGGACTCTAAGCACCTTTGAAATGACTTATTTTGGAGAATCTCAGTAAATAATACTGGTGAGCTTGTGGGGCTGAATGGCCTGTTCTCATTAAGATTATTGTCATATTCTGTTTCTAACAAGAGAACATTTTGTGGTAAAAGACTACTCAGGACCTGAGAGCACAATTGCTCCCAAGAAGCTGTGCCCATAATCATCATCTTTCTGACCTTGAAAGGGTAGTAAATCCCACACTGTTTATTTTAGGACTGCCAGCTGGGAGCCATAGTGGACCCCCTAGTTAAATGAATCAGCAGCTTGTCTTCCACGAAGAACTTGGTTGGAATGAATGGCTGGAGCTCCGCACTAGAGTCTCAGTAAATGGATCCCAGACTGGAAGGAGCATCCATAACCCTATTAACCAGACGGTCCATGGAGGCTCTAACAGATGTTGTACCTCTCACTCAATTGTAAATACAAGTCTATCATCTAATCTTCACGTCAGCCTCATTTGAAACTAAACTCTTGCTGCTCAAGTCAGTGTTTCAAATGAAACAAATAAAACAAAACCCTAACCGTGATCAGTGGTTGAAAATCACTGCTGCCTTTAAAATAGAGGAGCACATTGTGAGGAGATGAGCCAACTTTCTTAGACTCAAATCAGCATGAGGCAGACAAGCAGCCAGCTGTTATTTTGTATAATGCCCTTCAGGGGTGATTTACAAATTGGACCATTCATCAATATTTATTTTTAATTGTGCCTTTCCCAGCAAGTATGATTGGAAGTCATATGTCAGAGCAGAAGGGTGCTATATTAATAAAGCATACTATTGCTGTTTATTGATTATTAACCACCCATTACGTAACCCAATTCAGGGTCATGGAGGGGCTATACCAGCTCTAGACAAGGAGGGAGGCCATGACCGAGCACATACCCACACTGGGCGAGAGTATCATTGGCAAGGAACACAGCAAAGAGAAAAACAGATTGACACACAAGAATTGTGAAGTGGCATTGGTAACCGCTGTGCCACCATACTGCATATTTCACAAATCAGCCTTTCATAGCAAGTGTCATTAGAGTTGACTGTTCAAATCAAGTTTCATTTTGTATAATTCCTTTTAACAGCAATATGATCCAGAAGTAATAAATCAACCCTTTACTCCCACAATCCAGTTCAGGGTCATGGGAAGTGAGGGCTAACTCAGCAGCATCATGTGCAAGGCAGGAACCAACCTTGGATGGGGTGCCAGTGCGCCTCATGGACCATCCTCACACCAGGTCAACTCCGAGGCAGCCACTGACCTATCAAACACATGTTTAGGATGTGGGAGGAAAAAATGGACCAGGAGAAAGACCCACATGAACAGTGACCTGGAGCTGTGAAGCCCCCTTGTGCCACCATGATGCCTATTTTATACAAAGTCAATCCATTTTTTTATATAACATCTTTCACAGCAACTACCAGCTGAGGTAACTTTACAAACTGAACAGTCAATCAGTCAGTCTTGATCTTATATAGCACCTTTTACAGCTACTTCAGCTCAAAGCATTTTAACAATTTTATTGTCATTCATTCCCATACATAGTATAGGATTGAACAAAATTTCATTCCTTGCAGTCCCCCAGTGCAAAATGACATAAATTAGACATACACTGTAAAAAAAATTGCCAAAAAACAGAGCAACAATACAATATAACAAGACTAAAGATAAAGCTTGAACAATACTCGCTATTCATATTAAAGTGCAGAGTGCAAAGTGACAGTATATAATTGGGGGAATGTTATAGCAATATGGTACTGGGTGACATACAGGAGTTCAAAAGTCTGACAGCTTCTGGAAAGAAGCTGTGATAGGACCAGGCTGTGCTAGTTCTACTGCTGCAGTATCTTCTACCTGGTGGCAGGAGGTCAAACAATGCATGTGATGGGTCGTTCACATCTTTCACAATGGGGAAGGCTCTACATAGATAGACAGAGTGCCTGAAAGATGTCCTGGATTGAGGAGAAGAAGAGCTCTATGATCCTCTCAGTAGTCCTCACTACACACTACAGAGTCTTATGCTCATGGACTTTGCTGTTTCCAAACCACACAGTGATGCAGTTTTGTCAGAACGCTCTCCACAGTTCCTTTGTCAAAGGTGGTAGAATTGGCTGGGGTAAGCGATTCACTTCAGTGTCTGCAGAAAAAAGAGCGTTGTTGCACCTTCTTGACAATAGAGTTGGTGTTGATTGCCAGAAGAGGTCATCAGAGATACACACCCCAAGAAACTTGTTGCTGCTGACTCTTGCTATCAGAGCCATTGATGAGCAGTGGTGAATAGTCAGTCAATGTTCTTCTGAAATCGGCAAGCAACTCTTTTGTCCTATCAACAGTAAGAGATAGATTATTTGCACCACACCACCTCATCAGATGTTTTCGACCTCCTCTCTGTTAGATGTGTCATCATCATTGCTGATGAGACCTCTATGGTTGTATCATCCACAAACTTGACAATGTCATTGGACTCAGACTTGGCAGCGCAGTCAAGGGTGAGCAATGTGAACAATAGTGGACTTAGCATGCAGTCATGGGGGGCCCCTATGCTCGGCCTCATGGTAACAGATGTTCTGCCGCCAATGTGCACTGACTGTGGCCTCTCTATGAAATAGACCAGAATCCAATTACAAAAGAGTGTCAAGGCCCAGCAGAAAGATTTCTCACCAACTGCGAGGAATGATTGTGTTGAGCGCTGAGCTGAAATAAACAAACAGCATTCTGACATACATTATCCCTGGTGTTCAGGTGAGACAATACAGCGTGCAAAGTAAAGGAGATGGCATCATCAGTGAAGCAATTCAGATGGTAAGCAAACTGGAGTGGGTCAGAGTGGTGGGAAGGATGGAGTTGAAATGTCTTTTGACCAACCGCTCGAAGCATTTCTTCACAATTGGAGTCAGTGCTACAGGTGGTGGTCATTAAGACACATCACTGGTGACTTCTTTGGCACTGGAATGGCAGTAGTCTTTTTGAAGCATGTGGGAACCACAGCCTGGCTCAAAGAGATGTTGAAGCTGTCTGTGGGGACATCAGCCATTTGGTCAGCACAGTCTCTAAACACTAGACTCTGAGGCTAGGGATCTGCACTGCAATCGGAAGGTTCCCGTTGAATTCCATAAATGCCAAATGGGACACAGCTCTGTTGGGCCCTTCAGCAAGGCCCTTAACCTGCAATTGCTGAGCACTTTGAGTAGTGAGAAAAGCGCTACATAAATGCAGAATATTATTATTAATGTTGCCTGGTCCTGCTGCTTTCCGTAGGTTGACTCTGGAAAACTCCCAACTTACATTGGCAGGGTCTGGATGGAGCACGTGTTCTTCCGGGGAGAGTATGGACTTGTATGCCTGTGTGTTGTTTTGAGCCTTAAAATGTGTGTACAAGTTGTTGAGCATGTCAGGGAGGCAGGTATCAGTGCTCTAGGCCTCTGGTGAGATTTTATAATCTGTTAAGGCCTGGACGCCTCCCACATGCATCTGGGATTTTCAAGTCACAGATGTTGTTGTCTATCTTCTGTGCATACTGACTTTTAGCTTTCCTGAGGGACATGAAAAGTTCAGCCTGCGCTGAAAGCAGCATCTCTTGCTCTCAGAAGAGCGTGAACTTCAGCCATGGCTTCTGGTTGGCGCAGTATAATCCTAGTTTTCCAATAGTGACATTCTGTGTGCACTTTCCTATGTACCCTGTCACAGAGTCAGTGTATTCCTCTAAGTCAATATGCTGGTCTTAGGTGGCTGCCTCCTCGAACATATTCAAAGCAGTCCTGCAATGATGAGTTGGCTTCTTCAGGCCAGACTCGGATGTTTTTTTTGTACTGGATTGTTTCAACACTGACTTGTATGCTGGGAGCAGCATAACACAGAGGTGGTCAAGGAATCCCAAACAGGAGGAGGGCACAGCTTTGTGAAAATCTAAGTGTTTGTATAATAAAGGTCCAGCATATTCTCACCCCTTGAGACAACGTTCACATGTAGGTAGACCTTTGGTGTTCCAGTTTTTAAGTTGGCATGCTCACTGATGACATCAAGCAGCATTAGTGCAGGTTTGGGGTTTGGATGTACACTGCAACAACTATAATGGCGGTCAGTTCTCTCAGGAGATAAAACTGCCGACAATTCACCACTAAAAACTACAGTTGCGGTGAGCATAAGTCACAGCTGCCATAGCACTGACACACCAGTCATTGCTTACATAAAGACCACTTCCTCTGCCACGAGTCTTACTGGAGGCCGTGATGTCTGCGCAGAAATTATGTTAGTCCTTGTAGTTGAATAACTGAGTCAGGGATGTTGGTCTCTAACCATGTTTTCGAGAAAATAAACACGCAATAATTCCTCGTTTTGGACTGGATGTTGAATTGGTGTCGCAGACAGTCCATCTTATTTTCCAGAGAGCATACGTTGGCCAGTAGCACTGATGGGAGAGCTGGATGGATGAGGCTTGACCTTCAGCCTACAGTGGCTTACCCCGGTTCCAGTTCCTATCGACTGCTACGGTGCCTCCTAGCCCTGACATCTGAGTTACTGTATGTGCTGCTGTGGTCTGCATAGCGGTCCTAGATAAACTAGCCTCTGTGTTACCGATGTAGAGATGTGGTCATGGATTTAATACACCAAAGTGCTTGTGTAATCAAGTGCCATGGCTGGAAGACAAAGAAGAGCAGCAATATTTGCTGACTGTCGAGCAAATCAGCTGCGATGACATGACAAAGAACTCTAAAATAGGAAGAAGAAGAGAAGCAATATCTGCTAAGCATCAGGTGCAGCATACAGAATGCAAGAACTACAAAGATGGAGAACTAGTGACTAGTTTATTCAGCAAATTGATTGTAAAATCAAGTGACATAGCAGAAATAAAAAGAGGACAGCGACTTCTACTGAGCACCAAGAAAAGTGCAGAGGTAGAGTATATTACGTGATGAAGACTGAACATTGAATTTTTATTAAACATGCATAAAGAATGGCAAAATGACCTGTGCAAAGTGCTATCCACAGTAATGGTAGGAGCAAGAAGAAGAAGCAGTGACATCTGCTAAGCATCAAGCAGAAGGCACTTAAGTGACGATGAACAAAAAAACATTTAGAAGACAAGCAAAAGGTAATCCTGAACATGAACCAATTGACCAGCAGGCAAACACAACAGTTCATGTGTATCCAAACAAAGACCAGGATACACAATGAAAGAATGAGAACAAGAGAGAAATGCAGGCCAACAAAGCGAGAAGACCTTCCGACCACATGCAACCATTGCTTTCATATCCTTACATCGATGCTTCTTTGGAGATCATTACTTAACAAAGTTACATCGGCCATGTGATCAATGCTATGCTGGATTTTTTAATATCGTAAACAAAAGAACATATTGCCATAACAGAAAAGTTCTGCTTCGTTTAGATCAGTGGTTTTCAACCATTTTGACAAGTGGAGTGTTTTTACTTTGCAGTTGCGAGTGGCTCAATTCATTAACGTTTGGTCGAAGCTGGGCGAGGTGGGTGTTTCTCTGAGAGTTTGAGTGGCTCAATCAGTTAACAATAGACAGAGGAGCCAGTAACTTCTGGATTTACTAAAGGAAGAGCTCCACAGACCAGTAGCGTTTCATAGCAAGTTTTTGCTGGACGAGCAAGTAGGTAATAACAGCGTTAATATTCTTGTCCTGCCGGACATTTTGCAGACCCTGAAAACATTTCTGTGGATCAGCAATTAGAAAACCTGGTCTAGATGAACCAGCAGAGGCAATAGGTATATGATGACATCTATTGATAATCCCCCAGGACAAGGTGCATACATGATCAGAATTCATAGTAAAGCGCGAGTTCTTCCGTTTGTAAATGGTGGATGGAGTTTGCTGTTGTTTATATCTAGCCTTTAGTAGCAGAGGAGCCACCAGAAGTGAGAAATAACATTATGACTTCGGTTGGAAATGAAAGAAGGAACCGTTTAGAAAACCTAAGAAGTATCAACAGCTCCTTATCTTTAACATGGTATTTATTTACTTTTTAAGCAAATCGTTTTTGTACGACTGTGGGGTTGTGTATACCCCTAGTATTATATAATTTAAAAATAACAAAACAAGATTATTGCAAATGGTAAACATAAACAAATGCCCAAAGCATTATAATCTAGGACGGCCTTATCACAGAGTCACACTGCTGTGACTTAATAGTACCTGCCTGGACACCTGACGGGTGGCTCACTTTCGCAACGGCGCTGTGGCATTGGCCTAACGCTCCATATGTTAGGGTATCTAGAAGTGTTGCAATGCACAAGAAGAGACAGCCTGCAAAGGCACTATATAAACTAACACAGAGAAGAGCAGAATAACCCCACATGCCAAACACCTGCAGCTCAGGCCAGTTGGTGGCTTTAAACTGGTTCAGCGTCGAGGTGTGCCCTGCAGTGGACTGGCACCCCATCCATGGCTGGCACCTGCCTTGCCCCCTTTAAAGTAGATTAAAAAGGCTCAGTCAAAGAGTGAAAGGATGGAGAGACAAACAGACAGACAGGTGACAATTTGAAGTCAAAGCTGGGCAGACAAAGCAACAGTGAAATGGCTTTTACCGTGAAAGGTACTATAAAATAGGGCTCCATTGGCTGGCACTGGATGCATGAAATTAGAGAGCAGTGACATGGCACTGACCTGCCAGGAAGGCAGTCATCAAGGTAAAAAGTTGGCAGTCACCCCGGGGTGCTGGTCTGCCGCTGAGTTTGTTTATCTGCATTGCTGCATTTTAAGAGATGAGCTGGCACAGCAGAGGCTCATGGCAGTGATTTACGGAGAATGTGCAGGCCACTGAAGGCAGGACAGAAGGCTCCTAATGGACAACCGTTCTGCCAGATGAGACCCTCTGCAGCAAACATGATGATGGGGGAGGACTGATTGATTAGACAAGGAAGGTGGCACTACTGTCCTGATCAGGTGTCAGCTTCTACCTCTGAACAAAAAAGAAGCGAAGATGGTGTGGCTAGCAGTGGGATTATTCGGACGCCCTCATCGCGGCCCAAGGCTGGACACACTTCTGTCACAATGATCTGTCAATCTCGGTGCTTATTGATTAGCCTCAAGCCGTGCAGGAGGCGGGGGTCTCAATACGGCTCAGTCCATCAGTGGACAATGCATTCGAGCCACAGCTCACTGCTCTATCTAATAAAGCGCACCAAGATTAATATCACATTCACATGAACTCTGGCGAGGCTTCAGAGTCGTCCTAAGCACATTCATCACTTCAAAGCGGACCAGTCCCTGTCGACGGCAGAAATACGCGCCTCTGCACTACCATGAGCTCAGTCCTTCATCCTATATGGTGCCTTTGCAAATGATTTGAAATGATAAATATGCCATTAAATTGCAGTTATGTCTAGATGCTGAAGATGAGTCAGGACCTGCAGCCCTAGTGAACCCAAGTTTGTTTTTGCAGATCCAGGTCAAGACTTTCAACCGCAAATGTGATTATCCTACTGAGGAATATTTGGAAAAAGCCTGTTTGTTCAGGGATACTGTCACATGCTAGAAAGCACAGGCGGGCAGGTGTTTAGTGGAAAGGAAGGGATGAAGATAAAATCAGTAATGATTTCAGGGAGTTTTAAAAAGTGCTATAAAATTTTGGGCCAACAAAGGAAAATTAAACTGTAGCTTTAAAGACATTGACGATAAATCACAAGAGAAGGTCATTTTGTTTTTTATCTCACCTTCATCCGCCCATCCATCCATTTTAAGAGGTCAGGGTAAATGATAAGCTGTATGCTCAGTACCCTTTCATTCATTAAAATTGGGAACATTTCCTCAGGCTTCCAGTGCCCACCACCTGTGGTTTATTAAATGCACAGTCAGTCAGTCAGTCAGTCAGACACATTTAAATGGCCTCTCCATATAGCTAGCAAAAAAAGATGTTGGTGATGCTGAAAAGTGAGTTTGGGGGAGAGTTCTAGATGGGATTAAGGCCATGGGGGGTTGGTCTGCCACCAAAGTGCCCTTTTTGTGCTCTTTTTCCTCACCCCCGAAGATTGTTTTTCAGCTTTGGCCCAAAGTTGTTTGCAATCCTTGCCTTCCAGTGTGTGACAGTCACTACATTGCCGGGCGGTTTCCCCGGGGTATTAGTTACACATCTTGAGATCGGGATGGACCTTGTTTACCCAAACATTATTTGTGCTTTCCATTGTGTTTTGTGTATTCAGGGTTGATTCTGTCTTCAAAAAGAAACTATACACACCAAATTTCCCAAATGTATTTATTTACATCCTTTTTTAGTCCATGTTTTAAAAAGGAAGCCAGGGGCCCATCCTTTTTAATGAGGGACACTCAATAAAATTTAAAAGGGCCCACATCACAGTAGATGGCCTGTTAACCTTTCAAGTGCCAGATCTATTGGCTGTCGATAAAGAGGGGGGACAATGTGGGGGAATTTGAATGGGACAGGGCCGGGGATTTTCAGTTGTGTAACCTGACCTGGTCCGCGGACATGCAAAATGCGGGCGAAGTCTGAGCCCCCAGACTAGAAGTCACGTGATCCACATTGACTTGAGTTTTATCCCAGCAGGTACACCTCTTCTTAGTTTGGGACAGCCTTTGTTAATAGCACAAGGCTGTGCCCCCATTTTGATAACCTTTCAGGGCTGATGTCAACTTTGTTAAAAGGAGGAGTTGACGCTGTAATCAACTGTAAACTGTGACAAAAACCATGCTATGTTTTAGGACCCGTTGCTAGAAGGGAAAATTTGCTGAGTAGCAAGGTGCAAAAAACGCAAAATGGCACGACATCTGCAAGATCAAAACGGGGTGCGAACGCAACATCCTCCTGGGGGACGCTTTTTCTTATTCTCTGAATTGACTATGACTTGTCGGATCTGATTTTTTATACAAGCAATCAAAAAATGCTGTAGCAACAGACGCTTTTTTGTTGCTTTCTGTGTAAACCTTGTTTGAAAACGTTTTTTGGGAAAAAAATTCCCCTTTCCAAAAAAGTTAATTACACAGAGTCACATTTCCCCTAACTTCCCAAAATTGAAGCCGCATCCATGCACGCACGGCCGTGTCTGACATTTGCTGGCAACTACCGCGGTGGACGCCTGAAGGACCGGGGGAAAGGGGCAGTAACCCCCTGACCACGAGGGGAGCCACCTGGTCTGAGGGGCCATGGGAAGAGTTGAGTTCATCCCTTTAAACCCCGTGGGGGAGGGGGATTATGGGCCCCGGGGTGCAGATTTTGCCACACCAGGAACTGTGTCAGAAGATCATCAGGGAAACACCCGGAGACATCCGGGGATTATAGGCCGCCTTCACCATTAGACGGGCGGGGTCGGGAGGCAGAGGAGAAAGGGGAAAGGGAGAAGGAAAGAAAAGGAAAGAAAAAGAAGGACTGTGGGTCTGGGTTTATTGTGGTGGTTTGAGCACTGTGTGTTGGAAAAAGAGAAGAAAATAAATTGGCCTGTCTGTCTGTCTGACGGGGGGCTTTTCACATACATTAACACATTTTCTAGTCTAGGGATGTTTGTTAATTTACAGGTGGGATCAATGCAATCAAAAAGTTTGCCCCCAGCACAGAATGTCATCTTCAGAGAAAGGAATCGTTTTTGAAGTAAAAAGGTTGTTCAAGCTACGTTTAACGCTTTTTTTGAGGAGAAGAACCCAGTGATCAAAAATCTGCCCTCGCCCACAGCCTTCTTGTTTTTTGTATTTTTTTCACTGCAAAAATCTTAATTATTGATTATGAAAAAAAGAATTCACACTAACCCCAGTTCTTCCTAATACAGTTATTTGTTTTCATTTTCTTTTCAAAACAGCAAACATGAGTTTGATCACAGAATCACAATGCTAAACCCTTTCAAGGTTTTGCAAAAACCTCTTTGAGATTGGACAGACGCTCCACCAGCAGTGGCCTGGGGGTGATTGTGTTGCCAGTAGGTGGTGCCTTCAGGGCACAGCCAGGCATTTTTCCCGCCCTGGGGGGGACTGGGGTAGCCCAGAAGAGATCTGCCCCCCGACCTTTTTAAAAGGGGGGGGGCAAACAAACAGAAAGTCCCAGTGGAGCTCAGGGGGGCAGGCCTTCACTTAAAAGTCATTCTTTTTTAAAATTTAGATTAGCTTTTTGCACTTTATTTTCGATTGAGGGTCTGGGAAATGTCCTGGGAAAATCACAGAAATCTCTCCCAGGTTCCCCAAACTCAGGGTGCAATCTGTCCATTAGCAGCAGCCCCACACTGACCTGCCTTTAATGGTTTTACACAGGTGAGAAGACTTGGGGTGGAGGGAAGGGGGAAGGGCAGGGGGGAAAAAAAAGAAAGAAAGAAAAAAAGAAAGAAGTGGACACTAAGGGGGATGCCAAAAAAAAAAAAAAAGACTATGAGTTGTTCTTTTTTTTCTAGTTTCTTCCTTTTCTTTCTTTTCCACCCCAAATTGTTTTTTTGGGTTTTTTTTGTCAAGATGGTGTGCTCAGTGAAGAGCGCTTTTATAAAACTGATGGGTTTTGTAATTGAATTTAGCTTTAAACCAGTTAATCAGACTGAAAATTTTTACAAAAAAAATAAATGAATCAAAGTTTCTGTCAGACTTCAGTGGACTCAATGGGTGGCCCCCATAGGTTTGAGCTGTGGTGGTCCAATTTTTACTCTAAAATTTTTAAATTTAA